>NC_056725.1:17043786-17051286 GCF_019279795.1 Protopterus annectens | reverse complement strand
AAATGTAGATGTTCGAGTGTATCCACTGTTGCAGTCATTACACTTGGGTTATCCTGCTGGCAGGCCACCCGCAGTCGACCTGAATTCCAAAGTCCTGGTCTGGCGTCAGTTGCTGTCGCCTCTTCCCTGACATCAGTGGGCCAGGGGTATAAAAGATGCAGCTGACGCCATTTTCTTCAGTTTTTCTTGCCCCAGATGTCAAGTGCCCCCAAAAAGGAAGGCTAAAAATTCTGCTTATAAAAAAGCATGCAGTAACATAATCATTACCTTCATCTACAAGCAAATACACCACATAGGTTGTATAGAATAGAGAAGTATAGATAAGTCCCAGCAATGAAAAGGGGGATGGAGGGAGGGTAACCTGGACTGCAACAGTGAACACACTTGAACATCTACATTTATGGTAGGTACACAACTGTATTATGTTCATTGTGTTTCGCTGTTGCAGTCATTACACTTGGGTTGAATCCCAAAGTTGAGGTTGGGAGGCTGGACCTAAATAGAATTAGGAGTGGCTATGAGGCCCTGCAGAACTGCAGTGGCAAAGCCTGCTCTGGATTTAGAGTAAAGAGGTAAGTGGTAGTGCTTTGTAAAAGTGTGCACTGAAGTCCAAGTTACAGCTTCCAAAATATCCTTGGTTGGTACTCCTCTCAGGAATGCTGCTGAAGTAGCTGCTGCTCTGGTTGAATGTGGCCTAATGCCCTTAGGCACTGATTTGCCATGTTGTGAATAGCAGAAACGAATGCAGTGGCCTATCCATTTTGAAATAGTCTGCTTAGAAATAGCCTTTCCTTGTGATCCTGCAGAATATGCCACTAAAAGTTGCTCAGTCTTTCTGAAAGCTTTAGTTTTGTCCAAGTAGAAGCGTAACTGACTGTGTATGTCCAAAGAATGCAGATGTCTCTCCCCTTTATTCTGTGGGTTTCGATAAAAGGTAGGCAAATGAATGGTTTGGTTAAGAGCCACACTGGACACTACCTTAGGCATAAATGTTGGGTTTGTCCTCAGAGAAACCCTGTCCGGATGGAAAATAATAAAAGGTTCCACAGCCATTAATGCCTGTAACTCTGGGACTCTTCTTGCTGAAGTTACTGCTAGGAGCAGAGCTGCTTTCCATGATAAGAATTTTATCTCAGCTGTATTGGTTGGCTCAAAAGGAGGCAGTGTGAGTTTTCCAAGACAAAATTGAGGTCCCATGCAGGTACTGGTGCTCTCCTTGGAGGTCTTATGTTTTTGGCCCCTCTGAGGTACTGCCGTAGCAGTGGATGTGCAAAAATAGATGGGTCCATACAGTAATGAGCTGAAATGGCAGAGGCATGTATCTTAATTGATGAGAAGGATAGGCCTTTGTCCAGCATCTCAGTTAGGTATTGTAAAATCTGAGGAATATTTGGTACAAGTGTGTCAATTCCTTGTGCCTGGTTCCAAGCACAGAATCTTTTCCATTTTTCTGCATAAGATTTTGTGGTGCTGGGCCTCCTGGCCTCCAAAATAACATCCATAACCACTTTAGGGAGAGGTGCGTTCTGAATGGTTACATTATCCGCCATGCAACCAAATTTAGGGTTCTGAGTTGGCTGTGCAGGATCTGATTGTTTTGTTGGGTCAGTAAGTGAGGAATTTGAGGTGATGTCCAGGCTGGGCCTTGAGACAAGCTCTTTAGGATTGGGTACCAGTGCTGGCATGGCCAATCCGGAACAATCAGTATTTTTGGCTTCTCATGTCTGACCTTTAGGAGTACCTTGGGGGAGTAGAGGCAGTGGAGGAAAGGCATATACTGTAAGGGTTTTCCAGATGAATGACAGCGCATCCACTTTCCATGCTTGTTTGTGATAAGTCCTTGTGCAGAATCTATAGTTGGCAGTTGTGAGGGGAGGCAAATAGATCTATGTCTGGGCATCCACATTTCTCTGTTATCATGCTGAAGATTTGTGGATCTAGTTTCCACTCGTGAGGATCCATGAGGTTTATGCTTAGTTCGTCTGCCAGAGCATTTGCCTTTCCTGGCAGGAATTGTGCTTGTAGGTATTCTTGATAAGTCAAAGCTGTGCACCACAAAATCATGGCTTGTCTGCAGAGGGGGTAAGAATGTGTGCCTCCCTGCTTGTTTATGTACCACATGACTGTAGTATTGTCCGTCTTTATCAGTAGTTGTCCCGGACGAAGTAGATCCTTGAAGGCTGTCAGGGCATTCTGTACAGCTAGCATCTCTTTTTGATTGATACGAAGGTGCCTTTGGCTTGCGGGCTATGTGCCCTGAATACATTTTCCTGCCATGTGGGCTCCCCAGGCATAATCTGATGCATCTGTTATTAGTGTCTGTCTGGCTGTGGGTAAAGTGAATGGCTGTCCCTTGTTGTGGTGACAGGCCTGTGCCCACCATCGAAACTCCTGTTGCAGGTAGGGAATGAGAGTAATTAATGTTTCCAGGCTGTGGCAATGTTGAGTCCAAACACTTTTTAGATACCACTGTAGCTTCCTCATATGCAGTCTTGCATATGGAATTAGCAGAATGCAGGATGCCATGAAGCCCAAAGCCTGCAGAATTTGTCTTGCAGATAACTGGGTCTTTGTTGCCATGCTTTTGAAGTAAGAAGTCATATTTAAGCTTGCACCCAGGAATATTATCTCTTGAGAGGGTACTAGTTTTGATTTCTTTTCGTTTACTGTGTACCCTAGGCAAATTAGTAATCTTTTTACAAACGCCAGATGCTTTAGTAGAATGTCTTTGTTCTCTGCTTGAATAAGGCAGTTGTAGTCTCCGAATTGACTTTATTCAGTACATACAACGTTTAGCGCTTTCATCTAAAATCATTAGACTTCTTCAGAACAATTCGATACCATTCTATTTCTGTTTAAATATTCTTACTAACCAATCATCATGCGCTAAACGTTGTATGTACTGAATAAAGTGAATTCGGAGACTACAAGTGCCGGTGTTTTTGTGGTCTGTGTGGAGTAGAACTTGGAAGGATATCCGTGGTTGGTGCATGTTATACAGTTGACTGGTTCTACATTACGTGATTTTCTAGTGAATAAGGCAGTTGTCCAAGTAGGGATATATTTGAATTCCTCTTTGTCTGCAAAATGCAATTACTGGTGCCAGGCATTTTGTGAAGACCCTGGGCGCAGTAGATAACCCAAAGGGCAGTGCAGAGAATTGGTTGTGCATGGATCCAGCTATGAATCTGAGGTATCTTCTGCAAGATTGTCTGAATGGGACATGCAGGTATGCCTCTTTGAGGTCCAGCGTTACAAGCCAAGCCTTCTTGCCCAGCATGGGCAGAAGCTGCTGCAGAGTCAACATTTTGAATTTTGGAATGTCCAGAAAAGTGTTTAGAATGGACAGGTCCAGAATTGGTCTCCAGGTTTTGTCCTTTCTGGGTACTAAGAAAAGTCTTGAGTGAAATCCTTGCCCCTGCTCTTGTTGTGGTACGGGCTGAATAGCCCTCATGTCCATGAGAAATGAAACTTGTTTTTGTGCCTCTGCCCACTGATTGTGTGGCAGGTCTGGCATACCTTTTGCCTTTGGAAGGGTGTAAAAGTGGAACCTGTAGCCCTGAGACACTATATTTAAGACCCATTTGTCCTGGGTGATCGTGTGCCAATTTTGTGAAAAAAAGTGCTAGCTTTCCCCCTAAGGGTGCTGCCAAAAGATAAGTGCTTGGCATTGGCAGAAGGAAGTCAATGGGACTGTTTCCTATATGGCTGTGATTTGTCTTCTTCGCTTTTAGAGGTAGTAGCACCCCATTGTTTGGGCCTGTATGAGCCCTGGGGTTGTTGTCTACCTCTAGGGCGTCTGTATCTGCCTCTTTGTGGCCTGTCTGACACTGGAAAGGACCAATTCTTAGAAGGCCAGTTCCTGCTAAATCTGGGTGGTTGTACCTGTAAGAAATCCTTTACCGTCTGCATAGATTTCGCTTTATCCTCCATTTTCTTCAACACCTCTTCTGCCTTAACACCAAAGTATCATGCTGTAATGGAGCATCCAATAATTTTGCTTTAACATGATCAGGCAGATTCTGTTCCTTTAACCAAGCATGCCTTCTAATAACAAAACCTGTAACAGCAGCCCTACAAGAGGCCTCCAGTGAATCAAAACCACATTGCAAATTATGCTTTCCCACTTGTTCAGCTGCATGCAATAAATCCTGCATTTATTTGTTTTCAGAACATTCAGAATTTGTCAACATTTTCGGTTTTAGCAGTGACATTAAGTATTGCTGATATTTAAGCATATGAAACTGACAATTTAAAGCCCTTACAGCCAAGGTAGCAGAAGTGTAAACTTTTTCCCCCATCTGTCCAGAGCCCTAGAATCCCAATCCGAGGGAACAGGGTTTTTAGCAGTAGAGGCCTTGACCCCTTTGGGACCCTGAGATATTGTTTCTGGGTCAGCAGTAGGGTTTTTATAAAGAAATTTATGAAAGTCTGGAACCCTGTAGTATCTGTCTGGCTTAACAGGTGCAGGAGGCAAAGAGTCAGGGGACAGGCCGGACTCTGAAAATACATCATCTACAATGTCTAGAACAGGTGGAATAGCAAGAGGTCTGTGCTGGGGTAGTAGAAGAAAGTCTCTGTGTCTCTTCTTTGATTCTGAGTAATCTTGTCTCTCCCAGTGGAAATGATCCCTCATGGCATGCAGGGTTTCCCCAAAGGAATAATCCTCAGGAGGAGAAGCTGAAGGAATAGATTCTTCACCATCAGAATCCTTATAGGGAGGCAAAGAGTATCCCTGTTCTGAAGAGGAGTCAGAGGAAATGGAAACCTGGTCAGAGGAATCATATTCTGTATCTTGCCTAGGCCTCTTATAAGGAGGGGGATGGGAACCCCTGATCAAAGTAATTAGGTCTTCGGCTATTTTAAGCATCTGTTTCTTAGGCATGGAAGTCTGTCCAGGAGAATGCTGTACTTGTTTCTTTATCTTTAAAGCTGTTTTAGTCTTTGCCTTGGAAGCTGAGGTTGGCTTAACATATAACAGTGTAGGTCTGAAAACACCCTCAGAAGCCGATGCCTGCTCAGCGGCTCCGGACCCATCCGAGGGAATAGTTTCCGAGTGTCCAATACCTTGAGTATGCAGAGGCCTAGCTGTCTCCAAATGGGAGTTGGTAGCGGGCGCCAGGGGCTGCGAAAGCATCTCACTGAGAACTGGCGAACCTGCGACTGGCCTAGCGGAGGCCTCGTCGTCGGTTTTGGACCTCGGATGCCTGTCCTTTTCCTTGCGCTTTTTATAAACTCCAGTTGTCGGCTGTTCCGACGGCATTATATAATTAAACCTTCGGCCAAAGTAATGAAAAGCAAAATCGTACCAATGTTTAATAGTGCGTTGGTTAAATCTAGCACAAAACCGACAGCTAGCAACTTCGTGGTCAGGACCTAGGCAAGGAATACAGTAAGAATGAAAATCCTTATGCGTTATTTGCTTCCCACAAGAAATACAATTAACTTTTTCTGACATCGGTCTGGAGCAAGAAAAAAGTTTCCCAAATGGGGTACTTAGCTTTATTGAAGACTTCGGATCTGAAATTCGATTTAGAAAATCTCAGGAGTCGGACGACCAGCACTTGCGAACTGCTTCTGCTTCGGGCACCGCGTGGCAAGAAAGACTTAAGAAAATGGCGTTGGCTGCATCGTTTATACCCCTGGCGCACTGACGTCAGGGAAGAGGCGACAGCAACCGACACCAGACCAGGACTTTGGAATTCAGTCCGACTGCGGGTAGCCTGCCAGCAGGATAACCCAAGTGTAATGACTGCAACAGTGAAACACTATGAACATCCATTTGTTTCTTGCGTTACTCACTGAACACACATCTGTGAACTGCAGAAGCACAGTGTGAGGATTGCAGTCAGTACATGGTAACAGTGCTAAGAGTTACTGCCATCGCATCCCTGATTGGACATATGTCACATGAAACAGTGGTATGACAGTCACTGTCTGAGGTTCTCACAGTGACAAGCCAGTAATGGGCCACTGTTTATAGCTGCAGTCACAACTCTTCTACACTTTGTACAGATGTCATGCAGTATATATGTATGTGTTGTGCTCCCTCTGCAAATGTGTGCCATCTGTTGTGTTGGGTTGATGGTCATATCTATGCATGCTGTTATAAGTAATCCTGAATGCTGCTGACTATTACTAAGCTGTATCTGTGTTAAAACTGCAACACCATAGGCTGTATGGGATTGGAGGTCCTGGCGGAACCTCCTGTCCCACTTCAGCTGGCCATGGCACCGGGCACTAGCACATCTGGGGCCCAGCCTTGGACCTCCACCTCTGTTGGTTCTGCACCATCTTCTGGTGGAACCGCCACTAAGGATGGGGCTTGTCCCCCCTGAGAATAGTCCAGACAGGAACTTGTCCGCTGTCGTACAGTCCCAGACGTAGTGCGTAGGGGGTTCAATAATGGGTTGCGAGGCCAGATACACGAACTGAGAGGGCAGTGTGTTACATTTAGAGGGTGTGCCTGCCCCTCCTAGACAACCCCCAGCACAGCCACTTTTGCGGCTGTTTTGTTGTAGTGGTGGCTGCCCATGGGTGGGACCTCCGTCCCACTGTTTCCATCTGGGGGCTCATGGGCTTGTGACTGCCGAACACCCCTCCCCGTCCAAGGTGTATCCCCCATGTGTCATATACCAACCCTGTATGCTGTCTTGTCTGTCATTCTACCCAACCTATCCTCCACGAGCATACATACTCTCCTTCCCCCACATCCCACTCTCACCCTATGGAAACAAAAGGCCAATCTGTTCCTAGAACAACATTTGTCCCATACACAGCTGTCCATTTCACACACATGTTCACTGGACACATGCAACCTTTTTAATTTGCATCACAACATACTCCAGTTGTCCTCACCCCTGTCTCTCAGGCACACAATCCTGGTATGCACATGACTCCTAAAGGTTCCAGGTACATGTGATGCAGACGACCCCATTGTACACACGACACTACTGGTCCCTCTATGGTTACCCCATTTACCTTTTTCATGATGATGATGTTGCACACAGCACCCTGCAAGAGTACTGTTCTCACATAATTACTGGACAGGAACTGTTGTGTTAATGTAAATAAAATGCACAGGGTGATATATTTGGTCAATGTACAAATGTTTGCGTGTATTAATGACATGTCTGTCTGAGGGAGTCTTGATATTACATAGGACAACACACTACATTAATACAGGTGTTGCTGGCGTTTCCCTTTTCATTCCTTTGTAATGCTTTGTTATCACATGGGATGTTCTTGATATATCTATATATATTTATGTATCCATATCTGGACATAAACATACACACATACATCTACATGATGGAATACATTTCCTATACTGTTGAATGACTGTGCTGGATGATATGTTTGTGATAACATCCAATACCTGTATGTCTGCCATGGTTTAGTGGTAAATCACATTGGCTGTGGTGTGCAGGGTCCTGGTATCGAGGCTTGCAGAGGCCATTTATTTTGTTGCTGGGCAGAACAAGGCCGTTGGATACGGAG